>NW_026095760.1:0-18251 GCF_023614345.1 Adelges cooleyi
AATTTTGTCAGCTTTCAGAATATATGGTCAAATTGCCGATTTGAGTTATTAAAATGGTCGAAATGATGAAAAATCCAAAATTTCGACCTAGGTCAAAATTTTTAAAAAACTGAATTTTTTTCCAAAAATACATATCCAAAATGGGTCTACTGTGGCTTAAAAGATTCACAAATGACTCAGCTTGCCTTTTAACCTATACATATGTGTTAATTGTACATATATTTGTGTATAGGAAGAAAAACCTAGGTTTACCCAAGGTATGAACAACACAAAAACACACTAAAACCTACATAAATTCTACAATTCTTCACCAAATTCGATCAAACCTAGTCTAAATTCAAGAGAATTTTGTCAGCTTTCAGAATATATGGTCAAATTGCCGATTTGAGTTATTAAAATGGTCGAAATGATGAAAAATCCAAAATTTCGACCTAGGTCAAAATTTTTAAAAAACTGAATTTTTTTCCAAAAATACATATCCAAAATGGGTCTACTGTGGCTTAAAAGATTCACAAATGACTCAGCTTGCCTTTTAACCTATACATATGTGTTAATTGTACATATATTTGTGTATAGGAAGAAAAACCTAGGTTTACCCAAGGTATGAACAACACAAAAACACACTAAAACCTACATAAATTCTACAATTCTTCACCAAATTCGATCAAACCTAGTCTAAATTCAAGAGAATTTTGTCAGCTTTCAGAATATATGGTCAAATTGCCGATTTGAGTTATTAAAATGGTCGAAATGATGAAAAAACCAAAATTTCGACCTAGGTCAAAATTTTTAAAAAACTGAATTTTTTTCCAAAAATACATATCCAAAATGGGTCTACTGTGGCATAAAAGATTCACAAATGACTCAGCTTGCCTTTTAACCTATACATATGTGTTAATTGTACATATATTTGTGTATAGGAAGAAAAACCTAGGTTTACCCAAGGTATGAACAACACAAAAACACACTAAAACCTACATAAATTCTACAATTCTTCACCAAATTCGATCAAACCTAGTCTAAATTCAAGAGAATTTTGTCAGCTTTCAGAATATATGGTCAAATTGCCGATTTGAGTTATTTAAATGGTCGAAATGATGAAAAATCCAAAATTTCGACCTAGGTCAAAATTTTTAAAAAACTGAATTTTTTTCCAAAAATACATATCCAAAATGGGTCTACTGTGGCTTAAAAGATTCACAAATGACTCAGCTTGCCTTTTAACCTATACATATGTGTTAATTGTACATATATTTGTGTATAGGAAGAAAAACCTAGGTTTACCCAAGGTATGAACAACACAAAAACACACTAAAACCTACATAAATTCTACAATTCTTCACCAAATTCGATCAAACCTAGTCTAAATTCAAGAGAATTTTGTCAGCTTTCAGAATATATGGTCAAATTGCCGATTTGAGTTATTAAAATGGTCGAAATGATGAAAAATCCAAAATTTCGACCTAGGTCAAAATTTTTAAAAAACTGAATTTTTTTCCAAAAATACATATCCAAAATGGGTCTACTGTGGCTTAAAAGATTCACAAATGACTCAGCTTGCCTTTTAACCTATACATATGTGTTAATTGTACATATATTTGTGTATAGGAAGAAAAACCTAGGTTTACCCAAGGTATGAACAACACAAAAACACACTAAAACCTACATAAATTCTACAATTCTTCACCAAATTCGATCAAACCTAGTCTAAATTCAAGAGAATTTTGTCAGCTTTCAGAATATATGGTCAAATTGCCGATTTGAGTTATTAAAATGGTCGAAATGATGAAAAATCCAAAATTTCGACCTAGGTCAAAATTTTTAAAAAACTGAATTTTTTTCCAAAAATACATATCCAAAATGGGTCTACTGTGGCTTAAAAGATTCACAAATGACTCAGCTTGCCTTTTAACCTATACATATGTGTTAATTGTACATATATTTGTGTATAGGAAGAAAAACCTAGGTTTACCCAAGGTATGAACAACACAAAAACACACTAAAACCTACATAAATTCTACAATTCTTCACCAAATTCGATCAAACCTAGTCTAAATTCAAGAGAATTTTGTCAGCTTTCAGAATATATGGTCAAATTGCCGATTTGAGTTATTAAAATGGTCGAAATGATGAAAAATCCAAAATTTCGACCTAGGTCAAAATTTTTAAAAAACTGAATTTTTTTCCAAAAATACATATCCAAAATGGGTCTACTGTGGCTTAAAAGATTCACAAATGACTCAGCTTGCCTTTTAACCTATACATATGTGTTAATTGTACATATATTTGTGTATAGGAAGAAAAACCTAGGTTTACCCAAGGTATGAACAACACAAAAACACACTAAAACCTACATAAATTCTACAATTCTTCACCAAATTCGATCAAACCTAGTCTAAATTCAAGAGAATTTTGTCAGCTTTCAGAATATATGGTCAAATTGCCGATTTGAGTTATTAAAATGGTCGAAATGATGAAAAATCCAAAATTTCGACCTAGGTCAAAATTTTTAAAAAACTGAATTTTTTTCCAAAAATACATATCCAAAATGGGTCTACTGTGGCTTAAAAGATTCACAAATGACTCAGCTTGCCTTTTAACCTATACATATGTGTTAATTGTACATATATTTGTGTATAGGAAGAAAAACCTAGGTTTACCCAAGGTATGAACAACACAAAAACACACTAAAACCTACATAAATTCTACAATTCTTCACCAAATTCGATCAAACCTAGTCTAAATTCAAGAGAATTTTGTCAGCTTTCAGAATATATGGTCAAATTGCCGATTTGAGTTATTAAAATGGTCGAAATGATGAAAAATCCAAAATTTCGACCTAGGTCAAAATTTTAAAAAACTGAATTTTTTTCCAAAAATACATATCCAAAATGGGTCTACTGTGGCTTAAAAGATTCACAAATGACTCAGCTTGCCTTTTAACCTATACATATGTGTTAATTGTACATATATTTGTGTATAGGAAGAAAAACCTAGGTTTACCCAAGGTATGAACAACACAAAAACACACTAAAACCTACATAAATTCTACAATTCTTCACCAAATTCGATCAAACCTAGTCTAAATTCAAGAGAATTTTGTCAGCTTTCAGAATATATGGTCAAATTGCCGATTTGAGTTATTAAAATGGTCGAAATGATGAAAAATCCAAAATTTCGACCTAGGTCAAAATTTTTAAAAAACTGAATTTTTTTCCAAAAATACATATCCAAAATGGGTCTACTGTGGCTTAAAAGATTCACAAATGACTCAGCTTGCCTTTTAACCTATACATATGTGTTAATTGTACATATATTTGTGTATAGGAAGAAAAACCTAGGTTTACCCAAGGTATGAACAACACAAAAACACACTAAAACCTACATAAATTCTACAATTCTTCACCAAATTCGATCAAACCTAGTCTAAATTCAAGAGAATTTTGTCAGCTTTCAGAATATATGGTCAAATTGCCGATTTGAGTTATTAAAATGGTCGAAATGATGAAAAATCCAAAATTTCGACCTAGGTCAAAATTTTTAAAAAACTGAATTTTTTTCCAAAAATACATATCCAAAATGGGTCTACTGTGGCTTAAAAGATTCACAAATGACTCAGCTTGCCTTTTAACCTATACATATGTGTTAATTGTACATATATTTGTGTATAGGAAGAAAAACCTAGGTTTACCCAAGGTATGAACAACACAAAAACACACTAAAACCTACATAAATTCTACAATTCTTCACCAAATTCGATCAAACCTAGTCTAAATTCAAGAGAATTTTGTCAGCTTTCAGAATATATGGTCAAATTGCCGATTTGAGTTATTAAAATGGTCGAAATGATGAAAAATCCAAAATTTCGACCTAGGTCAAAATTTTTAAAAAACTGAATTTTTTTCCAAAAATACATATCCAAAATGGGTCTACTGTGGCTTAAAAGATTCACAAATGACTCAGCTTGCCTTTTAACCTATACATATGTGTTAATTGTACATATATTTGTGTATAGGAAGAAAAACCTAGGTTTACCCAAGGTATGAACAACACAAAAACACACTAAAACCTACATAAATTCTACAATTCTTCACCAAATTCGATCAAACCTAGTCTAAATTCAAGAGAATTTTGTCAGCTTTCAGAATATATGGTCAAATTGCCGATTTGAGTTATTAAAATGGTCGAAATGATGAAAAATCCAAAATTTCGACCTAGGTCAAAATTTTTAAAAAACTGAATTTTTTTCCAAAAATACATATCCAAAATGGGTCTACTGTGGCTTAAAAGATTCACAAATGACTCAGCTTGCCTTTTAACCTATACATATGTGTTAATTGTACATATATTTGTGTATAGGAAGAAAAACCTAGGTTTACCCAAGGTATGAACAACACAAAAACACACTAAAACCTACATAAATTCTACAATTCTTCACCAAATTCGATCAAACCTAGTCTAAATTCAAGAGAATTTTGTCAGCTTTCAGAATATATGGTCAAATTGCCGATTTGAGTTATTAAAATGGTCGAAATGATGAAAAATCCAAAATTTCGACCTAGGTCAAAATTTTTAAAAAACTGAATTTTTTTCCAAAAATACATATCCAAAATGGGTCTACTGTGGCTTAAAAGATTCACAAATGACTCAGCTTGCCTTTTAACCTATACATATGTGTTAATTGTACATATATTTGTGTATAGGAAGAAAAACCTAGGTTTACCCAAGGTATGAACAACACAAAAACACACTAAAACCTACATAAATTCTACAATTCTTCACCAAATTCGATCAAACCTAGTCTAAATTCAAGAGAATTTTGTCAGCTTTCAGAATATATGGTCAAATTGCCGATTTGAGTTATTAAAATGGTCGAAATGATGAAAAATCCAAAATTTCGACCTAGGTCAAAATTTTTAAAAAACTGAATTTTTTTCCAAAAATACATATCCAAAATGGGTCTACTGTGGCTTAAAAGATTCACAAATGACTCAGCTTGCCTTTTAACCTATACATATGTGTTAATTGTACATATATTTGTGTATAGGAAGAAAAACCTAGGTTTACCCAAGGTATGAACAACACAAAAACACACTAAAACCTACATAAATTCTACAATTCTTCACCAAATTCGATCAAACCTAGTCTAAATTCAAGAGAATTTTGTCAGCTTTCAGAATATATGGTCAAATTGCCGATTTGAGTTATTAAAATGGTCGAAATGATGAAAAATCCAAAATTTCGACCTAGGTCAAAATTTTTAAAAAACTGAATTTTTTTCCAAAAATACATATCCAAAATGGGTCTACTGTGGCTTAAAAGATTCACAAATGACTCAGCTTGCCTTTTAACCTATACATATGTGTTAATTGTACATATATTTGTGTATAGGAAGAAAAACCTAGGTTTACCCAAGGTATGAACAACACAAAAACACACTAAAACCTACATAAATTCTACAATTCTTCACCAAATTCGATCAAACCTAGTCTAAATTCAAGAGAATTTTGTCAGCTTTCAGAATATATGGTCAAATTGCCGATTTGAGTTATTAAAATGGTCGAAATGATGAAAAATCCAAAATTTCGACCTAGGTCAAAATTTTTAAAAAACTGAATTTTTTTCCAAAAATACATATCCAAAATGGGTCTACTGTGGCTTAAAAGATTCACAAATGACTCAGCTTGCCTTTTAACCTATACATATGTGTTAATTGTACATATATTTGTGTATAGGAAGAAAAACCTAGGTTTACCCAAGGTATGAACAACACAAAAACACACTAAAACCTACATAAATTCTACAATTCTTCACCAAATTCGATCAAACCTAGTCTAAATTCAAGAGAATTTTGTCAGCTTTCAGAATATATGGTCAAATTGCCGATTTGAGTTATTAAAATGGTCGAAATGATGAAAAATCCAAAATTTCGACCTAGGTCAAAATTTTTAAAAAACTGAATTTTTTTCCAAAAATACATATCCAAAATGGGTCTACTGTGGCTTAAAAGATTCACAAATGACTCAGCTTGCCTTTTAACCTATACATATGTGTTAATTGTACATATATTTGTGTATAGGAAGAAAAACCTAGGTTTACCCAAGGTAAGAACAACACAAAAACACACTAAAACCTACATAAATTCTACAATTCTTCACCAAATTCGATCAAACCTAGTCTAAATTCAAGAGAATTTTGTCAGCTTTCAGAATATATGGTCAAATTGCCGATTTGAGTTATTAAAATGGTCGAAATGATGAAAAATCCAAAATTTCGACCTAGGTCAAAATTTTTAAAAAACTGAATTTTTTTCCAAAAATACATATCCAAAATGGGTCTACTGTGGCTTAAAAGATTCACAAATGACTCAGCTTGCCTTTTAACCTATACATATGTGTTAATTGTACATATATTTGTGTATAGGAAGAAAAACCTAGGTTTACCCAAGGTATGAACAACACAAAAACACACTAAAACCTACATAAATTCTACAATTCTTCACCAAATTCGATCAAACCTAGTCTAAATTCAAGAGAATTTTGTCAGCTTTCAGAATATATGGTCAAATTGCCGATTTGAGTTATTAAAATGGTCGAAATGATGAAAAATCCAAAATTTCGACCTAGGTCAAAATTTTTAAAAAACTGAATTTTTTTCCAAAAATACATATCCAAAATGGGTCTACTGTGGCTTAAAAGATTCACAAATGACTCAGCTTGCCTTTTAACCTATACATATGTGTTAATTGTACATATATTTGTGTATAGGAAGAAAAACCTAGGTTTACCCAAGGTATGAACAACACAAAAACACACTAAAACCTACATAAATTCTACAATTCTTCACCAAATTCGATCAAACCTAGTCTAAATTCAAGAGAATTTTGTCAGCTTTCAGAATATATGGTCAAATTGCCGATTTGAGTTATTAAAATGGTCGAAATGATGAAAAATCCAAAATTTCGACCTAGGTCAAAATTTTTAAAAAACTGAATTTTTTTCCAAAAATACATATCCAAAATGGGTCTACTGTGGCTTAAAAGATTCACAAATGACTCAGCTTGCCTTTTAACCTATACATATGTGTTAATTGTACATATATTTGTGTATAGGAAGAAAAACCTAGGTTTACCCAAGGTATGAACAACACAAAAACACACTAAAACCTACATAAATTCTACAATTCTTCACCAAATTCGATCAAACCTAGTCTAAATTCAAGAGAATTTTGTCAGCTTTCAGAATATATGGTCAAATTGCCGATTTGAGTTATTAAAATGGTCGAAATGATGAAAAATCCAAAATTTCGACCTAGGTCAAAATTTTTAAAAAACTGAATTTTTTTCCAAAAATACATATCCAAAATGGGTCTACTGTGGCTTAAAAGATTCACAAATGACTCAGCTTGCCTTTTAACCTATACATATGTGTTAATTGTACATATATTTGTGTATAGGAAGAAAAACCTAGGTTTACCCAAGGTATGAACAACACAAAAACACACTAAAACCTACATAAATTCTACAATTCTTCACCAAATTCGATCAAACCTAGTCTAAATTCAAGAGAATTTTGTCAGCTTTCAGAATATATGGTCAAATTGCCGATTTGAGTTATTAAAATGGTCGAAATGATGAAAAATCCAAAATTTCGACCTAGGTCAAAATTTTTAAAAAACTGAATTTTTTTCCAAAAATACATATCCAAAATGGGTCTACTGTGGCTTAAAAGATTCACAAATGACTCAGCTTGCCTTTTAACCTATACATATGTGTTAATTGTACATATATTTGTGTATAGGAAGAAAAACCTAGGTTTACCCAAGGTATGAACAACACAAAAACACACTAAAACCTACATAAATTCTACAATTCTTCACCAAATTCGATCAAACCTAGTCTAAATTCAAGAGAATTTTGTCAGCTTTCAGAATATATGGTCAAATTGCCGATTTGAGTTATTAAAATGGTCGAAATGATGAAAAATCCAAAATTTCGACCTAGGTCAAAATTTTTAAAAAACTGAATTTTTTTCCAAAAATACATATCCAAAATGGGTCTACTGTGGCTTAAAAGATTCACAAATGACTCAGCTTGCCTTTTAACCTATACATATGTGTTAATTGTACATATATTTGTGTATAGGAAGAAAAACCTAGGTTTACCCAAGGTATGAACAACACAAAAACACACTAAAACCTACATAAATTCTACAATTCTTCACCAAATTCGATCAAACCTAGTCTAAATTCAAGAGAATTTTGTCAGCTTTCAGAATATATGGTCAAATTGCCGATTTGAGTTATTAAAATGGTCGAAATGATGAAAAATCCAAAATTTCGACCTAGGTCAAAATTTTTAAAAAACTGAATTTTTTTCCAAAAATACATATCCAAAATGGGTCTACTGTGGCTTAAAAGATTCACAAATGACTCAGCTTGCCTTTTAACCTATACATATGTGTTAATTGTACATATATTTGTGTATAGGAAGAAAAACCTAGGTTTACCCAAGGTATGAACAACACAAAAACACACTAAAACCTACATAAATTCTACAATTCTTCACCAAATTCGATCAAACCTAGTCTAAATTCAAGAGAATTTTGTCAGCTTTCAGAATATATGGTCAAATTGCCGATTTGAGTTATTAAAATGGTCGAAATGATGAAAAATCCAAAATTTCGACCTAGGTCAAAATTTTTAAAAAACTGAATTTTTTTCCAAAAATACATATCCAAAATGGGTCTACTGTGGCTTAAAAGATTCACAAATGACTCAGCTTGCCTTTTAACCTATACATATGTGTTAATTGTACATATATTTGTGTATAGGAAGAAAAACCTAGGTTTACCCAAGGTATGAACAACACAAAAACACACTAAAACCTACATAAATTCTACAATTCTTCACCAAATTCGATCAAACCTAGTCTAAATTCAAGAGAATTTTGTCAGCTTTCAGAATATATGGTCAAATTGCCGATTTGAGTTATTAAAATGGTCGAAATGATGAAAAATCCAAAATTTCGACCTAGGTCAAAATTTTTAAAAAACTGAATTTTTTTCCAAAAATACATATCCAAAATGGGTCTACTGTGGCTTAAAAGATTCACAAATGACTCAGCTTGCCTTTTAACCTATACATATGTGTTAATTGTACATATATTTGTGTATAGGAAGAAAAACCTAGGTTTACCCAAGGTATGAACAACACAAAAACACACTAAAACCTACATAAATTCTACAATTCTTCACCAAATTCGATCAAACCTAGTCTAAATTCAAGAGAATTTTGTCAGCTTTCAGAATATATGGTCAAATTGCCGATTTGAGTTATTAAAATGGTCGAAATGATGAAAAATCCAAAATTTCGACCTAGGTCAAAATTTTTAAAAAACTGAATTTTTTTCCAAAAATACATATCCAAAATGGGTCTACTGTGGCTTAAAAGATTCACAAATGACTCAGCTTGCCTTTTAACCTATACATATGTGTTAATTGTACATATATTTGTGTATAGGAAGAAAAACCTAGGTTTACCCAAGGTATGAACAACACAAAAACACACTAAAACCTACATAAATTCTACAATTCTTCACCAAATTCGATCAAACCTAGTCTAAATTCAAGAGAATTTTGTCAGCTTTCAGAATATATGGTCAAATTGCCGATTTGAGTTATTAAAATGGTCGAAATGATGAAAAATCCAAAATTTCGACCTAGGTCAAAATTTTTAAAAAACTGAATTTTTTTCCAAAAATACATATCCAAAATGGGTCTACTGTGGCTTAAAAGATTCACAAATGACTCAGCTTGCCTTTTAACCTATACATATGTGTTAATTGTACATATATTTGTGTATAGGAAGAAAAACCTAGGTTTACCCAAGGTATGAACAACACAAAAACACACTAAAACCTACATAAATTCTACAATTCTTCACCAAATTCGATCAAACCTAGTCTAAATTCAAGAGAATTTTGTCAGCTTTCAGAATATATGGTCAAATTGCCGATTTGAGTTATTAAAATGGTCGAAATGATGAAAAATCCAAAATTTCGACCTAGGTCAAAATTTTTAAAAAACTGAATTTTTTTCCAAAAATACATATCCAAAATGGGTCTACTGTGGCTTAAAAGATTCACAAATGACTCAGCTTGCCTTTTAACCTATACATATGTGTTAATTGTACATATATTTGTGTATAGGAAGAAAAACCTAGGTTTACCCAAGGTATGAACAACACAAAAACACACTAAAACCTACATAAATTCTACAATTCTTCACCAAATTCGATCAAACCTAGTCTAAATTCAAGAGAATTTTGTCAGCTTTCAGAATATATGGTCAAATTGCCGATTTGAGTTATTAAAATGGTCGAAATGATGAAAAATCCAAAATTTCGACCTAGGTCAAAATTTTTAAAAAACTGAATTTTTTTCCAAAAATACATATCCAAAATGGGTCTACTGTGGCTTAAAAGATTCACAAATGACTCAGCTTGCCTTTTAACCTATACATATGTGTTAATTGTACATATATTTGTGTATAGGAAGAAAAACCTAGGTTTACCCAAGGTATGAACAACACAAAAACACACTAAAACCTACATAAATTCTACAATTCTTCACCAAATTCGATCAAACCTAGTCTAAATTCAAGAGAATTTTGTCAGCTTTCAGAATATATGGTCAAATTGCCGATTTGAGTTATTAAAATGGTCGAAATGATGAAAAATCCAAAATTTCGACCTAGGTCAAAATTTTTAAAAAACTGAATTTTTTTCCAAAAATACATATCCAAAATGGGTCTACTGTGGCTTAAAAGATTCACAAATGACTCAGCTTGCCTTTTAACCTATACATATGTGTTAATTGTACATATATTTGTGTATAGGAAGAAAAACCTAGGTTTACCCAAGGTATGAACAACACAAAAACACACTAAAACCTACATAAATTCTACAATTCTTCACCAAATTCGATCAAACCTAGTCTAAATTCAAGAGAATTTTGTCAGCTTTCAGAATATATGGTCAAATTGCCGATTTGAGTTATTAAAATGGTCGAAATGATGAAAAATCCAAAATTTCGACCTAGGTCAAAATTTTTAAAAAACTGAATTTTTTTCCAAAAATACATATCCAAAATGGGTCTACTGTGGCTTAAAAGATTCACAAATGACTCAGCTTGCCTTTTAACCTATACATATGTGTTAATTGTACATATATTTGTGTATAGGAAGAAAAACCTAGGTTTACCCAAGGTATGAACAACACAAAAACACACTAAAACCTACATAAATTCTACAATTCTTCACCAAATTCGATCAAACCTAGTCTAAATTCAAGAGAATTTTGTCAGCTTTCAGAATATATGGTCAAATTGCCGATTTGAGTTATTAAAATGGTCGAAATGATGAAAAATCCAAAATTTCGACCTAGGTCAAAATTTTTAAAAAACTGAATTTTTTTCCAAAAATACATATCCAAAATGGGTCTACTGTGGCTTAAAAGATTCACAAATGACTCAGCTTGCCTTTTAACCTATACATATGTGTTAATTGTACATATATTTGTGTATAGGAAGAAAAACCTAGGTTTACCCAAGGTATGAACAACACAAAAACACACTAAAACCTACATAAATTCTACAATTCTTCACCAAATTCGATCAAACCTAGTCTAAATTCAAGAGAATTTTGTCAGCTTTCAGAATATATGGTCAAATTGCCGATTTGAGTTATTAAAATGGTCGAAATGATGAAAAATCCAAAATTTCGACCTAGGTCAAAATTTTTAAAAAACTGAATTTTTTTCCAAAAATACATATCCAAAATGGGTCTACTGTGGCTTAAAAGATTCACAAATGACTCAGCTTGCCTTTTAACCTATACATATGTGTTAATTGTACATATATTTGTGTATAGGAAGAAAAACCTAGGTTTACCCAAGGTATGAACAACACAAAAACACACTAAAACCTACATAAATTCTACAATTCTTCACCAAATTCGATCAAACCTAGTCTAAATTCAAGAGAATTTTGTCAGCTTTCAGAATATATGGTCAAATTGCCGATTTGAGTTATTAAAATGGTCGAAATGATGAAAAATCCAAAATTTCGACCTAGGTCAAAATTTTTAAAAAACTGAATTTTTTTCCAAAAATACATATCCAAAATGGGTCTACTGTGGCTTAAAAGATTCACAAATGACTCAGCTTGCCTTTTAACCTATACATATGTGTTAATTGTACATATATTTGTGTATAGGAAGAAAAACCTAGGTTTACCCAAGGTATGAACAACACAAAAACACACTAAAACCTACATAAATTCTACAATTCTTCACCAAATTCGATCAAACCTAGTCTAAATTCAAGAGAATTTTGTCAGCTTTCAGAATATATGGTCAAATTGCCGATTTGAGTTATTAAAATGGTCGAAATGATGAAAAATCCAAAATTTCGACCTAGGTCAAAATTTTTAAAAAACTGAATTTTTTTCCAAAAATACATATCCAAAATGGGTCTACTGTGGCTTAAAAGATTCACAAATGACTCAGCTTGCCTTTTAACCTATACATATGTGTTAATTGTACATATATTTGTGTATAGGAAGAAAAACCTAGGTTTACCCAAGGTATGAACAACACAAAAACACACTAAAACCTACATAAATTCTACAATTCTTCACCAAATTCGATCAAACCTAGTCTAAATTCAAGAGAATTTTGTCAGCTTTCAGAATATATGGTCAAATTGCCGATTTGAGTTATTAAAATGGTCGAAATGAGAAAAATCCAAAATTTCGACCTAGGTCAAAATTTTTAAAAAACTGAATTTTTTTCCAAAAATACATATCCAAAATGGGTCTACTGTGGCTTAAAAGATTCACAAATGACTCAGCTTGCCTTTTAACCTATACATATGTGTTAATTGTACATATATTTGTGTATAGGAAGAAAAACCTAGGTTTACCCAAGGTATGAACAACACAAAAACACACTAAAACCTACATAAATTCTACAATTCTTCACCAAATTCGATCAAACCTAGTCTAAATTCAAGAGAATTTTGTCAGCTTTCAGAATATATGGTCAAATTGCCGATTTGAGTTATTAAAATGGTCGAAATGATGAAAAATCCAAAATTTCGACCTAGGTCAAAATTTTTAAAAAACTGAATTTTTTTCCAAAAATACATATCCAAAATGGGTCTACTGTGGCTTAAAAGATTCACAAATGACTCAGCTTGCCTTTTAACCTATACATATGTGTTAATTGTACATATATTTGTGTATAGGAAGAAAAACCTAGGTTTACCCAAGGTATGAACAACACAAAAACACACTAAAACCTACATAAATTCTACAATTCTTCACCAAATTCGATCAAACCTAGTCTAAATTCAAGAGAATTTTGTCAGCTTTCAGAATATATGGTCAAATTGCCGATTTGAGTTATTAAAATGGTCGAAATGATGAAAAATCCAAAATTTCGACCTAGGTCAAAATTTTTAAAAAACTGAATTTTTTTCCAAAAATACATATCCAAAATGGGTCTACTGTGGCTTAAAAGATTCACAAATGACTCAGCTTGCCTTTTAACCTATACATATGTGTTAATTGTACATATATTTGTGTATAGGAAGAAAAACCTAGGTTTACCCAAGGTATGAACAACACAAAAACACACTAAAACCTACATAAATTCTACAATTCTTCACCAAATTCGATCAAACCTAGTCTAAATTCAAGAGAATTTTGTCAGCTTTCAGAATATATGGTCAAATTGCCGATTTGAGTTATTAAAATGGTCGAAATGATGAAAAATCCAAAATTTCGACCTAGGTCAAAATTTTTAAAAAACTGAATTTTTTTCCAAAAATACATATCCAAAATGGGTCTACTGTGGCTTAAAAGATTCACAAATGACTCAGCTTGCCTTTTAACCTATACATATGTGTTAATTGTACATATATTTGTGTATAGGAAGAAAAACCTAGGTTTACCCAAGGTATGAACAACACAAAAACACACTAAAACCTACATAAATTCTACAATTCTTCACCAAATTCGATCAAACCTAGTCTAAATTCAAGAGAATTTTGTCAGCTTTCAGAATATATGGTCAAATTGCCGATTTGAGTTATTAAAATGGTCGAAATGATGAAAAATCCAAAATTTCGACCTAGGTCAAAATTTTTAAAAAACTGAATTTTTTTCCAAAAATACATATCCAAAATGGGTCTACTGTGGCTTAAAAGATTCACAAATGACTCAGCTTGCCTTTTAACCTATACATATGTGTTAATTGTACATATATTTGTGTATAGGAAGAAAAACCTAGGTTTACCCAAGGTATGAACAACACAAAAACACACTAAAACCTACATAAATTCTACAATTCTTCACCAAATTCGATCAAACCTAGTCTAAATTCAAGAGAATTTTGTCAGCTTTCAGAATATATGGTCAAATTGCCGATTTGAGTTATTAAAATGGTCGAAATGATGAAAAATCCAAAATTTCGACCTAGGTCAAAATTTTTAAAAAACTGAATTTTTTTCCAAAAATACATATCCAAAATGGGTCTACTGTGGCTTAAAAGATTCACAAATGACTCAGCTTGCCTTTTAACCTATACATATGTGTTAATTGTACATATATTTGTGTATAGGAAGAAAAACCTAGGTTTACCCAAGGTATGAACAACACAAAAACACACTAAAACCTACATAAATTCTACAATTCTTCACCAAATTCGATCAAACCTAGTCTAAATTCAAGAGAATTTTGTCAGCTTTCAGAATATATGGTCAAATTGCCGATTTGAGTTATTAAAATGGTCGAAATGATGAAAAATCCAAAATTTCGACCTAGGTCAAAATTTTTAAAAAACTGAATTTTTTTCCAAAAATACATATCCAAAATGGGTCTACTGTGGCTTAAAAGATTCACAAATGACTCAGCTTGCCTTTTAACCTATACATATGTGTTAATTGTACATATATTTGTGTATAGGAAGAAAAACCTAGGTTTACCCAAGGTATGAACAACACAAAAACACACTAAAACCTACATAAATTCTACAATTCTTCACCAAATTCGATCAAACCTAGTCTAAATTCAAGAGAATTTTGTCAGCTTTCAGAATATATGGTCAAATTGCCGATTTGAGTTATTAAAATGGTCGAAATGATGAAAAATCCAAAATTTCGACCTAGGTCAAAATTTTTAAAAAACTGAATTTTTTTCCAAAAATACATATCCAAAATGGGTCTACTGTGGCTTAAAAGATTCACAAATGACTCAGCTTGCCTTTTAACCTATACATATGTGTTAATTGTACATATATTTGTGTATAGGAAGAAAAACCTAGGTTTACCCAAGGTATGAACAACACAAAAACACACTAAAACCTACATAAATTCTACAATTCTTCACCAAATTCGATCAAACCTAGTCTAAATTCAAGAGAATTTTGTCAGCTTTCAGAATATATGGTCAAATTGCCGATTTGAGTTATTAAAATGGTCGAAATGATGAAAAATCCAAAATTTCGACCTAGGTCAAAATTTTTAAAAAACTGAATTTTTTTCCAAAAATACATATCCAAAATGGGTCTACTGTGGCTTAAAAGATTCACAAATGACTCAGCTTGCCTTTTAACCTATACATATGTGTTAATTGTACATATATTTGTGTATAGGAAGAAAAACCTAGGTTTACCCAAGGTATGAACAACACAAAAACACACTAAAACCTACATAAATTCTACAATTCTTCACCAAATTCGATCAAACCTAGTCTAAATTCAAGAGAATTTTGTCAGCTTTCAGAATATATGGTCAAATTGCCGATTTGAGTTATTAAAATGGTCGAAATGATGAAAAATCCAAAATTTCGACCTAGGTCAAAATTTTTAAAAAACTGAATTTTTTTCCAAAAATACATATCCAAAATGGGTCTACTGTGGCTTAAAAGATTCACAAATGACTCAGCTTGCCTTTTAACCTATACATATGTGTTAATTGTACATATATTTGTGTATAGGAAGAAAAACCTAGGTTTACCCAAGGTATGAACAACACAAAAACACACTAAAACCTACATAAATTCTACAATTCTTCACCAAATTCGATCAAACCTAGTCTAAATTCAAGAGAATTTTGTCAGCTTTCAGAATATATGGTCAAATTGCCGATTTGAGTTATTAAAATGGTCGAAATGATGAAAAATCCAAAATTTCGACCTAGGTCAAAATTTTTAAAAAACTGAATTTTTTTCCAAAAATACATATCCAAAATGGGTCTACTGTGGCTTAAAAGATTCACAAATGACTCAGCTTGCCTTTTAACCTATACATATGTGTTAATTGTACATATATTTGTGTATAGGAAGAAAAACCTAGGTTTACCCAAGGTATGAACAACACAAAAACACACTAAAACCTACATAAATTCTACAATTCTTCACCAAATTCGATCAAACCTAGTCTAAATTCAAGAGAATTTTGTCAGCTTTCAGAATATATGGTCAAATTGCCGATTTGAGTTATTAAAATGGTCGAAATGATGAAAAATCCAAAATTTCGACCTAGGTCAAAATTTTTAAAAAACTGAATTTTTTTCCAAAAATACATATCCAAAATGGGTCTACTGTGGCTTAAAAGATTCACAAATGACTCAGCTTGCCTTTTAACCTATACATATGTGTTAATTGTACATATATTTGTGTATAGGAAGAAAAACCTAGGTTTACCCAAGGTATGAACAACACAAAAACACACTAAAACCTACATAAATTCTACAATTCTTCACCAAATTCGATCAAACCTAGTCTAAATTCAAGAGAATTTTGTCAGCTTTCAGAATATATGGTCAAATTGCCGATTTGAGTTATTAAAATGGTCGAAATGATGAAAAATCCAAAATTTCGACCTAGGTCAAAATTTTTAAAAAACTGAATTTTTTTCCAAAAATACATATCCAAAATGGGTCTACTGTGGCTTAAAAGATTCACAAATGACTCAGCTTGCCTTTTAACCTATACATATGTGTTAATTGTACATATATTTGTGTATAGGAAGAAAAACCTAGGTTTACCCAAGGTATGAACAACACAAAAACACACTAAAACCTACATAAATTCTACAATTCTTCACCAAATTCGATCAAACCTAGTCTAAATTCAAGAGAATTTTGTCAGCTTTCAGAATATATGGTCAAATTGCCGATTTGAGTTATTAAAATGGTCGAAATGATGAAAAATCCAAAATTTCGACCTAGGTCAAAATTTTTAAAAAACTGAATTTTTTTCCAAAAATACATATCCAAAATGGGTCTACTGTGGCTTAAAAGATTCACAAATGACTCAGCTTGCCTTTTAACCTATACATATGTGTTAATTGTACATATATTTGTGTATAGGAAGAAAAACCTAGGTTTACCCAAGGTATGAACAACACAAAAACACACTAAAACCTACATAAATTCTACAATTCTTCACCAAATTCGATCAAACCTAGTCTAAATTCAAGAGAATTTTGTCAGCTTTCAGAATATATGGTCAAATTGCCGATTTGAGTTATTAAAATGGTCGAAATGATGAAAAATCCAAAATTTCGACCTAGGTCAAAATTTTTAAAAAACTGAATTTTTTTCCAAAAATACATATCCAAAATGGGTCTACTGTGGCTTAAAAGATTCACAAATGACTCAGCTTGCCTTTTAACCTATACATATGTGTTAATTGTACATATATTTGTGTATAGGAAGAAAAACCTAGGTTTACCCAAGGTATGAACAACACAAAAACACACTAAAACCTACATAAATTCTACAATTCTTCACCAAATTCGATCAAACCTAGTCTAAATTCAAGAGAATTTTGTCAGCTTTCAGAATATATGGTCAAATTGCCGATTTGAGTTATTAAAATGGTCGAAATGATGAAAAATCCAAAATTTCGACCTAGGTCAAAATTTTTAAAAAACTGAATTTTTTTCCAAAAATACATATCCAAAATGGGTCTACTGTGGCTTAAAAGATTCACAAATGACTCAGCTTGCCTTTTAACCTATACATATGTGTTGATTGTACATATATTTGGTATAGGAAGAAAAACCTAGGTTTACCCAAGGTATGAACAACACAAAAACACACTAAAACCTACATAAATTCTACAATTCTTCACCAAATTCGATCAAACCTAGTCTAAATTCAAGAGAATTTTGTCAGCATTCATACTG